>NW_027642639.1:40000-49427 GCF_032717465.1 Coenobita brevimanus | reverse complement strand
GGACCAGTAACTGCAAAAACAGTAGAAAAAATTGTGTTCATGTTCAAATCGGGTGAAGACCCAAGTCATGACAAAAAAAAAAACGAACAAACGTAAAGAAAAAGCAAGTCTAAAATTCACATAGGAGGCATGTTGGGAAATAAGTGTATCTTGATACCAGCTTTTCAAGGTGAGGATCAAAACGTTTCCTTATTTTTAGACACAGGCTCTCCAGTGAACTTAATAACACAAGAAGAAATTAATATTAGAATTCTAAAAAATAAGAAGAAAGTAACTTTTCTGGAAGAAGCTGATTTAGATTTATATACGGTAGATGGAAAAAAATTACAGTAAAAGGTATGATAAGGTTAAAATAACAGCTTCACAGAGACTACAAGCATTCATTCTCTGCATTTTTCTATATCGTTGAAAACTTAGTACTTAAAGCTCATATGTTACTGGGCTTAAGATCCATGACAGCAGAGAACATAACTACAGTATACTCCCACAAATTAATGGAATAGACTTTGACAATGACAACTCACAGAGGAAATACCATCAGAGCCTTCTACCGATTAGGTAAAAGAGAACCAAAAAGAATTGGTAATATTAAAAAGCTTAAACAAACATATACAAACAGATGAGTGTATAGATCCACTCCCACCACCAGCCCAAGCTTCTCCATGAATTAGAGACCCAGATAACAATACTGATTTATCAGCTTTTCCAGCCCATCTCACCAATGATTTAGTTATACCACCAAATTCCTATATGAAAGTTACCATAAAAAGCAAATTACGGAATAGTACCGTTCTTCGCTCCGAAGAATTATGTACAGATTTTGTCAGTAGAAAATGCATTATGTCAGATGAACGATTTAAGGGCAACCTGTGATATTCATAATTAATCACATGAATGGAGAAGTTCAGTTGGAAAAGGGAACTTGCATAGTTAATATTGAAAAAATGTCCCGCCCCTGTGAAGGAAATAGTTATAGCTGGAGTGACAAGTGAGATAAAATCTACGGATAGAGAAAGCATAAAGAGAATTTAATTCACTCAGGTGAATTTGATAAAGAAAATGATTTGTTAACCCTGTTAGAAACATAACACAGGGACACCAAAGCATTACTCGGAGAACAATTAGGTGTACTAACTTGATTAATCACATGATTAATGTGCACCCAGAAACACCACCAATTTTCGTACGAGCCTACCGCAAAACTCCCACACTCCCAACGTACACTTTGCAAAATCAGTATGTCGATGAAATGTTAAAACTTGGAATTATTGAACCTTCAGTCTCCCCGTGGAAGGGTGGGTGGAATTCAGACAGCACAATAATGCCGCGCCGGAACTTTCACCTTGACGGAAGAGCGACCTTGACTCGTTCACTCATCTGCACCAGAATCGTATCACGCCCCATGCCAGACCCACAACCAACGTATGCGTCAATTTGGCTCCAAAACGAATCATGCATCCATAAAGTAACATACACCACAAAATCCGGACCCTGATCCATGACCTTTTGGACCTTCGATCGATCTGCAGCAAATCATGCTCACTTTTTCCCCAAACCTACAAAAAACGTATAATGCTCGCTTGTGATCTCACATCAGTTCAAGCGATTCATAAGATATTTTATTACTAGATAATTATATTTATTTGTGGTTACATACACAGAAATTTGAATCGATCAGCATAAATAACGTCCTCAGCATCGCTAATTTATGTGAGTCATCTGGATCACTTCCAGGTAAAAAAAGTCTTACTTCCTTTCAGTTGTAAATAACTGGACATGGAAAGTTTTCTTCAGTCTCTAATTTCTGCTACAGGAGCAAATTCAGCAAAATTTTAAAGCATAAAACTAAACTGCATGGAGTGATAATTTAATATATACATACACTATGGTGAATAGGGCTATCCAATATCAATGGTAGTTTGCCAAAAAAAGCTCGATGTAACTTTCTCAGAACTGTGTAATCTATCTTAAATGATCAGTGGGGTAGCTATCTCGAGTTTGTGGATTAACCAAATGAACTATATGTTCGCCATCATCAGTTTAAACTTACTTTTGCTCAACCCTCAGGAAGCCAGGTGGAAAATTATTAGCAAAATGAAGAGAAATGTTTGCCTTTTGTGGCGGATTGACTGGAGAAATCCCTGAACCTTGCTTTTAAAATTTTCTTTTCACAAAGTCAAGCCTAACTTCTTCATGCTGCAGAGGACGTTGTTTTTAGTGAAATCTTGCTACCACCAAACATTTATATATAGTTTGCTCAATAAAGTTTTCATTACTTAATAGTTAAATGGAGAAAATAATCTAACCCCTATACTGCTAAGGGTTACACGAGAGCGAAATTAAATCGGAAAGAACCTAGCAAGAAAAAACATATGAGTCGACTGTAGGGATTAAGGGAAAATATATCAGAAAAAAAAACTTCCCTCCTGCAGAATTACACAAACGTGAATTGCAACTGAGAGTTACTATGCGTTTCCTGCCATTGTGGATTACATTACTACATTCAGACAAAAACATCATTTATCACCACGATTTGCGTCTTCTCATCACTCACCACCCATCACTATCACTCCATGCTCTTCATCCAAGTTCCCTTCCACCTCATGTGTGGTTAGAGTTGGGTCCAGAAACAGGAAAACAAAAAGCACAAACCAGGACTATCATTAGGTCTGACGTGCCTGACGATAAAGGGTCAGCACCTCCATTAACTCAGCATTCAAGTCTTTCACATCCTCTGTAGTACAGTGATTTTATGTATACACACACATCTATCTGTCTGTCTGTTAACTCACCATTCAAGATTTCAACATCCTTGGTCAAGGTGATATGATGTATACACGCACACATTTATCTGTCTATCTGTCCATCTATCTATGTATCTACCTATCTATCTATCTATCTGTCTACTGCCAACACTAAAGGTTTTTCTTCAGGTCAGGAGAGCCCCGCTGTAGTGCCGGCATTACAAACAGCGTCCACATTAGCCTCGTCAGCACGATGACGTACCTGTATTTACCATTTTGTTCTTACTGCCGCCAGGTTCAGCCTGAGAATATCTATCTATCTATCTATAGCCCGACGCCCTAATCCTGCAAAGGGTGGCCGCAGACAAAACGCCTCCAGGTCACTCTGTCACCCACCATTTGACTCCCCTCCCCCCAACTCACCCCCCCCCTCCCTCATATACCTCTCAACTCCATCCCTCCACCTCATCCTCGGTCTACCCCTCCCTCTCCCTCCCTCCACCTCACCTACATACACCCTCTTAGTCAGTCTTTCATTCTCCATCCTCTCCACATGTCCAAACCACCTCAGTGTATTTCTCCTAATCTTTTCAACCACATCCACATCTACCCCACAACGTTCCTTCACTTCTTCATTCGTCAACCTGCCCCTCCACGTCACTCCACATGCTCCTCTCAAGTAACTCATTTCCACTGCTCTCACTCTTGACTTGTTCCCTTTCTTGCAAGGTCCACGCCTCGCTTCCATACGTCAGGGTAGGGATCACAATACCATCATGCAGTGACTTCTTAACTTCCATACTCACCTTCCTATTTCTCATCACTGCTTTCAGTGTACCAACAACCTTCCTTCCCTGCTGTACCTTTTCATTTACTTCCATCCCCCAAAGTTCCATCCTTACTCATCACACTACCCAAGTACTTGAATGCACCTCACATTCTCCATATCCTCACCATCCAACCTCACTGCACACTCTGTGACTTCATTCCTCTCAAACACCATAACTTTACTTTTGTTTACATTAACTTTCAGCTTCCTCCTCCTACACACTGTCCCAAATTCATTCACCAAACCTTGCAACTCCCATTCATCTTCATTAAACAATACTGTATCATCAGCAAACAGCAACACCGGAAGCTTCCAAATCTCACCCTCATTCATTAGGGCCACCCCCACATCCACTGCCCTACCTTGAACCTCCCCTTTACAACCCCATCCATATATATATTAAACAGCCATGGAGACATTACACACCCCTGTTTCAGTCCCACATTGAGATCAAAGAACTCACTCAGCTCACCATCCACTCGCACCGTAGCCCTAGCTCCCTCATACATACTCTTCACAGCACTCAACAGTTTCCCTCCACTCCATATATTCTTAATACCTTCCACATACCTTTGCCTATCTATTCTGTCATAACCTTTCTCCAAGTCCATGAAGGCAGCATACACTTTCCTTCCCTTCTCTAGATACTTCTCCACTAAACATCTTAGAACAAATATCTGGTCTACACACCCTTTTCCCTTCCTAAATCCCCCTTGTTCTTCTCCAACTAGCTCCTCTGTCATATGCCTAACCCTATCAATGAGTATTCTATCATATATTTTACCAGTCACACTAAGAAGGCAAATACCCCTATGGTTACCACATACTTCTCTCTCCCCTTTTCCTTTGTACAGAGGAACAATTATACCTGATTTAAAGACCTCTTGAACACTACCCTCTTCCCAAGCCAATCTAAACAACTTCCATATCCACTCCACAACAATCTCACCCCCATACCTAAGCATTTCACCACACACTCCATCAATTCCTGGGGCCTTTCCCAGCTTAATCTTCTTCATCGCTTCCACTACTTCCGACCTACTGATCTCTTCCTCCCTCCTCTCATCTCTTCTTCTCCCAGCCATTCCCCAACCACTTATACTGACACTGCTCTCACTCTCTACATTCAACAAATCCTCAAAGTGCTCCTTCCATCTCCTCACTTTCTCTCTCTTCTCCACCAACAATCTATTATTCCTATCCTTCACTCCCCTACTATTTCCCTTTCACACTGCCTTACTTTCTTTATCTCCTTCCAAAACAATTTCTTACTCTCCCTCCATTTCACACTCAGATTCCTCCCAAACTCTTCATCCACTTTCTTCTTACTCTCCTTCACCAGTCTCTTAACCTCCCTTCTCCTGCTCACATATACCTCTCTCTTCTCTCTCATCTTCTCCCCTACCTCTACTCGCCAACCATTCACCATATGCCTTCTTCTTTTGTTCCACAGCTCGTTTCACCTCATCATTCCACCATGCTGTCCCTTGCACACCCTTGCATCTCCTCCTCACTCCACAAACCGCCTCACACGCTGCGCTTATCTCTTCCGTGAATATCTTACATACGTCTTCCACCCCTTCCATCTGCTCTAGCTCATACCTTCCCAATCTTTCTTCCACTATGCTCTTATACTCTGTCCTTTTCTCACTATCTTGCAATTTCTCCATTCTTCTCACAGGAGCTGCTTCCTCCTGTCTTCCCCTTCGCCTCCTCAACCACTTTCTTTGCAGCTCTACCTTGGCCATCACTAAGTGATGGTCCGAGACTCCATTCCCCCACCCTCTCCACACTCTTGCATCCAACACTTGTCTTCTCATTCGCTCATCCACACACACGTAGTCTATCATTGCCTTTCGTTCAACAAGTTCACCATCCATCCTCCTCATTACTCTCCATGTATACCGGTGGATCATCTTATGACGAAAGTAGGTGTTGGCTATTGCCAACCCCTTACCAGCACAGATGTCCACCAAAGCACTACCATTCCCATCTACTTCAGCTGGCACACCCCACTGACCAACCACTCCATCCACTCGTACATTCCCAACTTTGCCATTCATGTCTCCAATCAACAGCACTCTCTCGCTCCTCTCAAACTTGTCCATACATGCTTCTACTCTCGCCCAAAACTCATCTTTCACTCTTGCCACTCGATCCTCTGTTGGAGCATACACACATACAATCGCCCATGCTTGTATACCTACTTTCATCCTCACCCATACAATCCTTGCACCCACTGTTCCATACTCCCTTATATTCTCCTTCCACTTCTTGCTTATCATCAGACATACTCCCTCTCTTGCCCTCTCATTCTCACTGACTCCCGCACATATACCTACACCGTATTCCCATTCTCTCATCCTTTCACCTTTCCATTTAGTTTCAGTCAATCCACATATATCCACTTTTGCATCCTCAAGCACCTGGACAATCTCTCTCTCTTTCACTTCATCATTCACTCCTCTCACATTCCACGTTCCTACCCTCAGAATGTCCTTTGTCCGTTCCTTAGTCGTCAACGTATGGTCCGTCCGGGTCCGAGGCGCTTTATTTGCTTTTTTAGTTAGTTCTTTTTACGGGGTGAGGCACTAACCCACCACCAACCCTTTTAGTCGCCTCGTACGACAAGCAGGGATACTGGGGCAGTATTCTTGAAACCCCCCTACCCCCAGGGGGGGTAGACACATGATCTTATTCATTTTAGGTGAACATTCTTGTAGTGAAGGTGTTTATGAAGGCTGTATCTAACCCATCCACTTCGACAAATCTCCTTTTAGCTATATCAGATAATTTCAAGATAGCAAGATACAAAATATGGTACCTGGTCAATCTCCAGGAATAAAAATATATATGTTCACCTTGGGAGAAACCCTTGCATTAAATATATATATATATATATATATATATATAAACTGGCACAATTCTCTAATCAAAACATAATCTTCTACCACAGTTACCCTACAGTTAGATTACTTTAGGCGCTTCACCTGTTTCCACCTTTTCATCCACCAACAACACCACAAATGAAACACGTAATTAGTGTTTGTGCCACCTCAGAATGGCTCTGTGGTAACTTTACCCCCCACCACTTTCCTCTCCCCCGCCCCCCTCTGTCTGTCTGTCTTAACCTCATCCATCACCATTAATTTTCCTCTCTCTCTCTCTCTGCAAATATTGTCAGGCTTTAGGACACACACACACACACACACACACACACACACACACACACACACACACACACACACACACACATTGGCACAATTAGGACACGTACAACCAGAATGCGTGCTGGGGAAGGTGGGTTGACACACACTCGTACAGGTAAATAAGGTGTGTCGGTGTTTATAGGTGCTGACTGTGGGATTATCCGTCATGAAGAAGATCAACTACGATAATGACTGGCTTTACGTTCACTCACCCTATCACGGTGGCAACAACTCTTTTTTTTTTTTCTTTTAATGTGACACAAACGACGTTTTTCAGGTGAGTCGTGGGAATCTCGGACAAGTAAGTCCCTGCCTGCAATGATATTTTTGTATTATTACCCAAGCCGCGGCAACACCATTTTACTCAACTGGCAATGACTTTTAATAAAAGAGAGGCGTTAATTAAGGAAATGTTTAACACTTTCACTTCGAAATGCGTCCTGTAATCGTTTTGAGATAGCAAGAATATATGAAAAATAAGACACCAACGTAGTGAAGGGTTAATATACAAATTTTTTTGTGTCCATCTCTAAGCATAGGGTTCCCAGCCCGTTTCCTGAGGCCCAACAGCTCTCCTACGTACCACACACCTCTACATTTAACCACTTCGGCGCTAACACCCACCGTCCATATTGAATACATGGTAAGGCTGTCTCATACAGGATTGGCGTATCGGTATTAGCCGGGACGTTTTTACGAAATGTCGGTGGGTCGTATGGTAAACCATCAAAGTCTGCTTGGACGAAATTCAGATCCTTGAACCATTCCCTGCCCCAAACAGGATTTGGACCTGGGTCCATTAGGGCTGCAGGCCACCTCTATACTGACTCGGCCATATAAATAAAGGTACAGGTTGGCACAACTAACGCAGCTGCTGTCAATAATTCCGTCCATCGTCTAGAAGCTTTGCCAAACCCTAATGAGTTCTTCTTAAATGAGCTAATAACTGACGCCCAAAACTATTACTAACAGCAGCTTGAGATGCATTCCACAGACTTAAACACTGACCTAACATGACCTCATAGGAAAACGATAATCCCAAGTTATTGTCACGCCGTCATTAACGCCTTCGGTACGGTAATATCTTTTATATTTTCTTTATCCTGTTACATAACGACTTTAGGAAGGATTGGACAGATATTTAGAAATGAAGGGGTTACCAGCAGCCTTCATTAACCCCTTCACTATAAGGCGGAGCTAAAATTGAAATAAAATTGCCAGTTTTCAGCAATATTAAACGAACAAGGCGTCCATTGGGTGAAGAGGCTAAAGTGTTCTGGGAAAAATAATTCGCTGAGACAGAGAGGGTAGAAAACATCCTAAGCTGGCTAAATGGCGCTAAAAATCGTCCTAACCTATCGAAATGTACTAAAAAGCCTTGTAAACTGACAAGAATTGCTAGAAAGCCACTTATATGCTGACAAGAGGTGCTAGACAACTTTCTATAGGCTAGAAAGAAGTCCCAAACACAACCTTAACCTGACAATAGATGCTAGAAATCCCCTTACGTTGGTGTGAGATGTTAGAAAGGTTCCTAAGCTTGTGGGAGATGTCAGAAAGCCTACTAAGCTGGCGATAGATGTTAGAAAGCCTCTTCCGCTGGTGATAGATGTTAGAAAGCCTCCTAAGCCAGTGAGGATTTTAGAATGCCTCCTAAACTGATGACAGATGCTCGAAAGCCTCCTGAGCTGGTGATAGGTGCTACACAGCCTCCACTGCTGACAGAAAGTGCTATAGATTTACAAGCTGACAGGAGATATTTGAATGCGTACAATGCTGACGCGTATCCCACCGCTGTCATAAACTCTGTCGGCTTGGTGTGTGGCCAGACCATAAGTCCAATATTCCTAATGCCGTTGTGTAGCATAGTGAATACGGCCATAAGAGGCCTCTTTCTTTACCTCTCTGTTTATTTGTGTCTATGCTCTGTAACTCTACTGTTATTATTTCTGTTTACCTATCCATCTGTCTGTCTCTGTATGTCTGCTTATCTTTCTATCTTTCCATTTTCTATCCCTTTGCTAGTCTTTTTTTTGTTAACTATAGCTGTCAATCTTTGTCATTAATTCTCTGTCTATCCGTCTGTCAGCCTGCCTAATTGTTTACCTGTCTGTTTGTCTACTTATCTGTCCCTCTGTCCATCTGTCCGTATGTCTATTTGTCCGCCTGTCTGTCTGTCTCTATCTATTGATCTGTCAGCCTGGCTGTTAGTCTTTTCATCAGCTAATCTTCATGTCGCTCATCTGTAATCTAGTTTTTGTTTCAACTGAGCTATATTACTTTCAGTACTATGCAGTTTTATAAAGCCTAATGTTGCTATATTATTGCTACTGCTGCGTATAAAAGACTTCTGCCAAAAGGGAGAAATGTAAGTGGATCAAAGCGAAATTAATGCATAAACAAGCCTTAACTGAAATCCATCACTTTCCACACACACACACACACACACACACACACACACACACACACACACACACACACACACACACACACACACACACACACACACACACACACACACACACACACACAGCATAAACTATATACCAATTAAACATAAGAAAAGACACATATAAACAACCACATTAACATATACAACCACCAGAAACACACACACAAAAAAAGAAAATTACACACACACACAC
>NW_027642639.1:0-35000 GCF_032717465.1 Coenobita brevimanus | reverse complement strand
TGCCTCGAGAATGCTATACACAGTTAGCCTCTCCTATGACTAAAATTTTTAATAAACCATTCAGTGAACGTTAAGTACCTGGTCAATGGAACCTCACTAATATAACACCCGTCTTCACAAAAGGCGATAAAAATGTGCAAGAAATTGCTGCCCAGTTAACTTAACGCCAAGAGAGAGAGAGAGAGAGAGAGAGAGAGAGAGAGAGAGAGAATTATCTTATTCCTTGGCAAGCATAATCTTCTAAAGAATAAACAGTGCCCTTTTTGTAAAAATGCATCGTGCCTTTAATGTAGACATATAGGTACACAGTAACTGGGACACTAAATACCTTCGAACATCATCTATTTAGATTTTCAGAAAGCTTTTGATAAATACACCAAATTACGACTAACAGAAAATTAAAAGCCCACAGCATGTCAGACTGATTACGTTATGACGCTAAAGAATCGTACACAACGGGTAGTGGTAAATGGCAAATCATGAGGCTGGCTAGATGTAACTGGGAAACAGATGTCCACAATGAAGATGTGGAACGTGTCCGATCTCGCCCGGAGCGAATTCTTACACATATTAGTAATATTTTACACCTTAATGCTGTTAGAGATCTCCCCAAATGTCGATAGTAGCCCACAGAGATCTCCCCAAATGTCGATAGTAGCCCACAGAGATCTCCCCAAATGGCGATAGTAGCCCACAGAGATCTCCCCAAATGTCGATAGTAGCCCACAGAGATCTCCCCAAATGGCGATAGTAGCCCACAGAGATCTCCCCAAATGGCGATAGTAGCCCACAGAGATCTCCCCAAATGGCGATAGTAGCCCACAGAGATCTCCCCAAATGGCGATAGTAGCCCACAGAGATCTCCCCAAATGGCGATAGTAGCCCACAGAGATCTCCCCAAATGTCGATAGTAGCCCACAGAGATCTCCCCAAATGGCGATAGTAGCCCACAGAGATCTCCCCAAATGTCGATAGTAGCCCACAGAGATCTCCCCAAATGTCGATAGTAGCCCACAGAGATCTCCCCAAATGGCGATAGTAGCCCACAGAGATCTCCCCAAATGGCGATAGTAGCCCACAGAGATCTCCCCAAATGGCGATAGTAGCCCACAGAGATCTCCCCAAATGTCGATAGTAGCCCACAGAGATCTCCCCAAATGGCGATAGTAGCCCACAGAGATCTCCCCAAATGGCGATAGTAGCCCACAGAGATCTCCCCAAATGGCGATAGTAGCCCACAGAGATCTCCCCAAATGGCGATAGTAGCCCACAGAGATCTCCCCAAATGGTGAGGGATACTTTTTTACACCCCAAACTGTACCACAGTAGCATACAGAGATCTACCCAAATGGTAAGGGATACTTTTTTACACCCCAAGCTGAACATTACATAACACTCTTAACCCTTCTCAGGTAGAGGTGGGTCTGAGAGCCCCCCCCCCCCGTCCCATTTTCTAGTTCATTAACTTCTAAATACCCGGGAGCCCAGTTCTTCTCAGTAGCTTCTTCAATTTGTGTATCCTTGCAAGGAGTGAGGGAGTTACTTCAGGTTCTATCTCCGTTTCCGCAGTATAAGAGTATGTGAGTATAAGTTGGGTATGTGAGACCCTCGTCTGCCTGAGGTGTGTGAGATATTTTGTTTTCCCTGACTGCAGATATAAATGCAGTGTCCTGCAGCCTCTCTTCACACCATGAAGCACCATCCCATACCAAGCTTTGGGACCACTCAAGAAACCATTCAGATTTTTTTCTTGCAGAAGGCCAAAATTTATTTACTGTTTTATCTACAGTTCTATTTTTTTTTTTTTTCAAAACTTTCTTTAAAATATAAAAAGAAAAGAACAGTTCATTTTTTATCATGTTTGTGTTGCGAAAACATTAAATATATTACTCTATTTTCAGTATTGGAATAAAGGAAACATAAACGTTTTCCCGAATTTTTATATTTTTGGGTCAGAGAAACCCACGTCTACCTGCTATGCAAACGGACCGACATCTATCTGAGCAAGATTAAGTGAATTTCGGCTGAAGTAAGTTGTCCTCATTCTCGCTCGGACAATTAGCAGTTCCCTAAGGGTCAGTTGTAGCCTCATTTCTTCACTATTTTCGCTAATGATCTAGAAAATAAACTCATTTCCAAGGTAGCCAAGTTTCCAATTGACACAAAAACTGGCAGCAGAGTAACGGATAAAGCGAACTGTGCATCCATCGAAAATAACCTGGTAAACGAAATAAAATGGAGTGAACATGGCGGATGAAATTTCATGTAGGAATTTATAAAGTAATGAAAATTGAAGAAAAAAACAAAAAAAAACATGAGTATCGCATGTCCGATACCCCAGTGGCATTAGTAAAAGAACAAAAGATTCCTAAAAGTTAGCGATCTGAAAACCTGTCAAGAGTGTACAGTAACGAGGCCAACAAAATACTCAGCTTTGTCAGAACTTCGATCACCAAACAACCGATATCATCTCTAATCGTATATACGTCACTAGTTAAACCATACCCAAAAACCGTCGACAATACTGGTCCTGTGAAGTGTCATAAAAATGATCCCATCACTTCGAAATCTGCCATACGAAGAACGGCTAATGAAACTGTATATGTTTTTGAGAGAGAGAGAGAGAGAGAGAGAGAGAGAGAGAGAGAGAGAGAGAGAGAGAGAGAGAGAGAGAGAGAGAGAGAGAGAGAGAGAGAGAGAGAGAGAGATTATTTCAACACAAAGGGAGAAAGCAGTGTGTGCTAAAGAGAAATAAGGGAAAGGGAGGGGGAGGGGAGGGAGAGCGGAAGAGGAGTAGAGAGGATGGAAGTGAGTGAGGTGAAGAGGAGAAGGAGGCTGAGAGAAGACATTGATGGAAGAGCTTATGTTCGGTCTACTTTATGACGAAGGATAAGAATGTACAGACTGGGATAAAAGTTCGTCTAATATTCCATTTATTCTACTTCTCAGTTTACCTTTGTTGGACAATAATCCTAAAGAAGAGAAACTTTGTACATTCTCGGGTCACAGAAGAAGAAAGAGGAGGAAGAGAAAGAAAGTGTGGGATGAAGGAAAAGTAGTGTGGTTGGAGAGAAGAGAGGGAAGAAAGTATTGTCTGGCAGAAGGAAGTGAAAAAGTGTGGGAGATAGGAAAGGAAAAATAGTAAGGAAAGGAATGAATGATAGGAAGAAAGGAAAAGTGTAGGAAAAGGACAGTGACTCAGAAGAAAGAGGAAAGGAATGAAGAAAAACATAAAATATAGTAGGAAGAATGTGAAGAATCATAAGAGAGAACAGGAAGAGGAAAGGGATGGAGGATGGGGGGAAAAAAAAGAGAGAGAGAGAGAGATTCGGATGAAAATTTAACAAGGAAGGAGAGGTAAACGGAAGAGTAGGAACAAGGACAGAGAAGGACGGAAAGAGAATGTGGGAAAGTTGAGAAAGTATATAAATGGAGGAAGAACGGCGTCTGGGGGTGAGAGGAGTATTATGAAAAAGAGAAGAGGAGAGGAAAGGATAGAAGGAGTCAGGAAGGAAGTTGGGGTGAGAGGGAGGAAAGGAGAATGGAGTTAAGCGAGAAATGTGGTGAAAAGAATGAGAATGGGGAAGAAGAGAGGACTGGAGAGAAACTGCGTGATAAAACGGAAGTAATGATGAACAAAATGGAACGAAGGAAACGTGTAAAGAACGAGCGGAAGAAGAAAAAAGTGAAAGGACCAAAGAGTGCTCGTTAAGAAAGAACAAAATGTAGAGGTTAGAGAGATAAATTGGTATGATGGAAGGATGGGTGAAGGGAGGGAAGAAGGGGAGGAAAGGAGTCACAAGAAGAACGGCGGAAGGACGGAGGAAGAGAAGGAATGGAAGGAAGGGTGAAGGAAGGAAGGGATAAGGGAGGGGATGGAAAGAAGGGTTAAAGGAAGGAAAAGAAGGAAGGGTTATGGGAAGGAGTGGATGGAAGGAAGGAAGGTGAATGGAAGGAATGGAAGGAAGGGTAAAGGGAGGGTTGGGAGGGAAGAAAAGAGGGAGGAGACTTGAGCTGAAGGGATGGAGAAAGAAAGGAAGGAAAGAGGTTCAGAGGGAAGAATGAATACAAAGTGACGAGGAGAGGGATAGGTGGGGAAAGTGGAATATAAGAAAGAATGTGTAGTACACAGGTAAGAGGGGTGAATAGGAGAGAAGGTGGAATAGAAGAGTGATGGATGAAGAAATGGAGGAAGGAAGTAAAAAAAAAGCAAGCGACAGTAAATGATTGGTATAACTGAAAGGAAAATAGGTGTGTACGGAAGACAGTATGACTAAGGCAAAAAGACGAAAAGAGAAGTGAGGCAGAAAGGATGGAAGGATGAGGAGAAGGCAAGGAGGAAAGAATAAGAGGAAAGATGAAGGAAGGGTGTATTAATAGAGAAGGGAAATGCATGAAATATACAGTGGTGTCCAGGTCGTGGGAATGTATGACTAAAAAGAAAACATGAAAGGGGAGACAGTGTACAAGGAGAGAAGGAAACAGAGACGGAAGGTAAGGGTGGAGGGCAGACAGGAAGGATAATGCACTGGATGCCAAATTAAGCTGGAATTAGGAATTTGTGAAGCTGGCGATGGAGAGAAAAAGGAGAGGGAAGAAAGCGTAAGACAAAGACAAAAGTAGAGAGGGTGGGGAGACTTTAAGAACAGAAGTAGAAGGAAGGATAGATAATGCTTTGGTTAAGAAGACTAAGATAACGAAAATCTTAATAATAAACGGTGTAAAGAGTAAACGATAAAGAAGAAAAGAGAGAAAGGGTAGGATAAAGACGGATGAGAAGGGATAGGCTGAAAAATAATGAAGGAAGAATAATGCATGGAAAGTTTGTGAGGGTTATAATAAAGAACTACACACTAAAACTGGTTATAAATAAGAACCAGGGAGAGGAAGGAAGTGTACAAGTAGGGAGGGAAAGAGGGAGAGAGGAAAGGTAAATAGGGAGAGGAGGAAGAAAGAAGGATAATGCATACGAAGCTTAAGAAGGCTAGAAGAAGGAAGGGCATAATGTAAACTGGTGTGATGATTGTCTGATAAAGAAAAAAAAATGAGGAGAGCAATGTACGACAAGGAGGGAAGTAGCGAATGATGGAAGGAAAGGAGGAAGGAAGAAAAAGGATAGCGCTTGAAATATTCAAGAAAACTCGAATACAGAAAAGCTTAATAAAATTGAAGTAAAAGGTTGCTGTGTTGAAGCCCAGTCTTTTACACCATCAACCACACACGCCGGAGATCGTAAACCTATAATGGTTCCTGTCTCTTGTAGGTACACACACACACACACACACACACACACACACACACACCAGTATGTCCAAACACAAAACTACATTTACTGACTCTAGCATGCATACGAGCAGCAACACGCACACCATCACTACCACACATATCCGAACGCCCACGCTCATCCACACCACCACTGTACACACACACACACACACACACACACACACACACACACACACACACACACACACACACACACACACACACACACGTGGGGGGTCTATTTACGCAATCATCCGGTAAGACATGACATTATATTTATATCGGTATTATTCACTTATTCCCTCACGTATTAATTTTTCTTCCGCTGTCAAGGCAACAACGGTATTAATACAGCCTGGGATCACTGGCTTGATTGGGGTGCCTTTGCGTACCATTATTCTGAGACTTTTAAACATCTCATCCAATTATATATAGGCCTACACTTGCACACAGAAATAGTCCTCCATATTTTATCTGTACACACACGAAACTATAACTATATATTGAAGAGTCTGTTATACTCAGAAGAATTGCATCACTGGGTTTTAAAAAGTCATGTTCACTTTTTCGTTATTTATCATAATGAATGGAATCGGAATTCAAACTCATAGTCGTATATTTTAATTATCACTTCATTTTCTTTCATCACACAACACAGATCCCTCTCCGGCTGACTCGAAAATGAGTAATGTACTTGGCACTGTCGGTTTCATATATATAGCTTGTTCATCTGGTGTTTCTGGGTAAAATTCTATATACCTTAAAATCTATCTTTCTATTGCAAAACTAGGTATTCTGTGGAGGTGGCTGAGAAGGCAAATGATACCCTAACTTTTCTACTCTACCCAGAAGCTGACTCTTCCTTTAACGACACTCCATCTTTCAAGTGCTGTTTATCCTTTCAGTGTGGCTACCATACATCTCGTTTTTGGACTTGCTACCTCTCTTTCGTCGCCCAACCATCCTACTTCATTCTCCTAGTCAGTCTCTCACTGGTCTCTTGCTCTATGATGTCAGCCTAGCACATAATATCTCCTTTTCACACTTTCCAACTCCCTATGCCTCTTCTTCACTCTTCAGACCAAATTTTCTTACTTCCCCATCCATCTGTGTAAGTATATCTTTAGTTCACTGCCAGAATGTTGTAATGTAACTGTCCACTGTCCTTATCCTTAGCTTGTGTCCCATAAACATCGTCTGTGCACCACTGCATTGCACCAACGTTACAATCAGTACCTTGTCATGCAAAGCTTTGTTTACTATAATAGCACATTGACTTTCCCATTCCCTCACTGCTGTTACCTCCATCTTTGCTCATGTCATGCAGTCCATCCCGATCGTTACTTTTTTTTTTTCTTCTGTCCACAGCACTGATATAACACTGTAACTGAGTCAGTTCTAGCATTATACTGAAGCTAACGTCACAAGATTTTATTCGGCTACAAGCGAGCCACACGAGACTGAGCAATTACCATTAACCCGCTCATGGTTGGGACAATTCATGTCTCCCGTTTAAGCCAAAACAACGCAATCATATTTAGCTGAGAATGAATCACGTGAACAAGAGAAAACTTCCTCACATTCCCCAGTTCTAACACCATGAGTACCACCTCCTAATCTACCTCGATGCCTCTCTCAAACACTGTCACTTGGCCCATACATACACTAACTTAACAATTCCACAGTTAGACCTAATACGAAATACTAAATCCTTCCGTCACACACAGCAACTTCCATTTCTCATCTCGCAGCAGCAGTGTAGCCTTCAGCAACACAGACGCTGACATACAACACTCCATTTAAGCCGTTCACAATAAGCTGGTTCCCGTAGGTGAATAAAATCGTCAGGAGCAGCAAGAATAAAATATACAAAAGTCAGCAACTGAAGGGACTGAAGCGGAAAAAGTCGGGTAATAGACCACGTTACCACTAGGATTCAATTGGCCATAAAAAATTTACCATCCTCCATTGCCGGTACTGCACTGTGGAGGAGGAGGAGGAGGAGGGGGAGGAGGAGGAGGAGGCAGAGAAAGACAAGGGCTTGTCTCTAGCCGGTTAAGGATGCTTCCTAACACCTCTTCCTTAGCGATTTATTTTTGAATAAGGGTAGTTAATATTTTTTTGTTCGTTATTCATGAAGAGTATGGCGATACTGGGAGGATTCATGTAAGACAGAAGAGGACAGGAAGGTGTAATAAACAAAATCAGTCGCTTAGGAAAAGGTGTTAGGGAGCATCCTCAACCGACGAGAATACGGACCAAGGTGTATGATGACTATGATACTTAAGGACAGTGAGAAGGACAAAGACGTACAGGAAGGAGAAAAATTGGGAAATAACAGGCATAAGTGACAAGGGAAGCAGCTAACAATCATTTCCTCAGACTATGACAGGCAGCCGTCAACATCACGATCCAGGTCCCCATTTCAGTCCTGGGTACGAACAAGGTGGGAGCTGAGAGACCCTGCCCAAGAGTACAAACACTGGAAACAGACATGTTGAAAAAATTTACATCTTAAATTATCTCATGTACCGAATAGACAAAACTTAAAACAGGGTGAAACAAAAGTCGAAGAACGAATGCAGAACATTAACTCTCTCACTGTTGCTCTTCTCTCTCTCTCTCTCTCTCTCTCTCTCTCTCTCTCTCTGTTAGCTGAGTGTTAAAGGAAATCACAGTAAAATTAATAAGTAAATGAATTTCACTGTGTGTGTGTGTGTGTGTGTGTGTGTGTGTGTGTGTGTGTGTGTGTGTGTGTGTGTGTGTGTGTGTGTGTGTGTGTGTGTGTGTATGTTACCTGAGTGTTAAAACAACTCACAGTAAAATAAATAAATAAATATAATCTTGGAAACAGATAAAGTCAAAACTGTGCATGGTATGCTAAAGAATCTCGAAAGCCAGCTATATAAATCTTAGAGTAGACTGAAACAAATAAAAAGTACTAGAAGCAGATAACTACCAAAATTCCATAGGCTAAAGTATTTCAAAATCCCAGTAAATATAAGACGAACAAGAGTTATACATTCCCCGTAAAGCAAGCCGGATCCATCACGTGTGTAAACTGGATGTATATTATTCATGTATTATAAGCGTGCTGGGCTGCGTGATACATAACGAAATATGATGCGGCCAAACAGCATCTCATACATCCACACTGGTGTATGTCAGATTTACCTATTAACGTGGCTGTGTCTAGTCCTGACCCAACATTCACATCTCATACAGCCACTGTGGTGTATGTCAGATTTACCTATTAATGTGGCTGTGTTTAGTCCTGACCCAACATTCACATCTCATACAGCCACTGTGGTGTATGTCAGATTTACCTATGAACGTGGCTGTGTTTAGTCCTGACCCAACATTCACATCTCATACAGCCACTGTGGTGTATGTCAGTATTACCTATTAACGTGGCTGTGTTTAGTCATGACCTAACATTCACAAAATTACACATGGCTCTCTCTAGGGACAAACAGGCACACAGCATCATTCACGTAGTCTAAGCGTTATGATAAAATGAACAAAAAGTTGTCGCACGCGAGGTGTGTAAATTTCCCTCATCGTATTGTGTTGGAATGTGGCGACCCAGTCACCTATCTCGTGTATTCTTACTAACTTCTCTCTCTCTCTCTCTCTCTCTGTATATTCCTCATATATATATATATATATATATATATATATATATATATATATATATATATATATATATATATATATATATATATATATATATATATATATATATATATATATATATCTCGGTATGTATATTTATGTATATGCTTATCAAACAAATAAACAAACGCAAACACCCGTTCTTTCCACCTCTCTCTCACTCTCTCTCTCTCTCTCTCTCTCTCTCTCTCTCTCTCAAGGCTTCACCCAAGACACCGTCACCTTTAAAGACCTCAACTTATTTCATAACACGGTAATTAAGAAAACTTCACTTTTGCCCTTTTTTCCACCCCTAGAGCACCTGAGTGGGACAACCAGTACTTGTAGGTGTGAAATGGCATTTCCAACCTTAACCAAACTCAACCTGAGGAAAACCAAAGAAAGAAAATTTGATCTAGGTGGAGGAGGGTAGGGAAATACGGCATGGTCCTGGAAGTTCACTCCTTCAACTTTGTGGTAATCTTGAAAACGTGAGAACGCACCCCTTCGTGGGGGTAGGCTCCGCAAACAGTTGGTAGCCCTGATTAATTTAAACATTGACATCTAATTAAAAAAAAAAAAACATGTATGACAGTTTCTCAAATTCATATACTGAACAGTACAATGTCGTATTGTTATCAGTTCTTACCTCTTTTAATATTTACGACTAGCTTTTGTTCTTGAATACGGTACCGTACTCCGTGCACATTTGTTGACTTTATACACGAGTTTTACTCGCCCCTATTTAGAATAAAATTTTCATGTGTGGGAAGGCTCCCCACATACAGCTCTTCTCAATATGGTGGAGTCAAATGCTTTTCGTCTCATCAACTCTCCTCCTCTTACTGGCTCCCTTCAGCTCTGTCTCTTCCCCACACTGTTCCCTCTTTATCTCTTTTCTATCGCTGCTTCAATGGTCACTGCTCCTCTGAACTGTCTGCTTGCATCTCTCCACCCCTACGACGGGTGCGTAGCACCCGTCTAGCAACAAACTTTCATCCCTTTTCTGTCCAACTCTCTAATGCAAGAGTTAAACGTTACTCCCAGTCCTTCATTTATGCAACAGGTCAACTCTGAAATTGTCTTTCTCTGTCTGTATTTCCTACTTCCTATGCTCTCCAGTCTTTCAAAAGCAGTGTGTCCAGGCATCTCGAAATGAACGGATCTTGAATTTGGCCCTCTTCTGTATTGTTTTTGTTTTTATTCTTGGAATGAACTGTTTTGCGGGCTCAGCCGTTGGGTCCTTTTTCCTCGCATTAAAAAAAAATGCATACAGTAAATTATCCACCCACGGTGTACACCTAAGTCTACAGTACATATTGGACTACATACATCTACGGTGTACATCTATTTCTGCATGTTGTACTACATCCACCCTCGGTGTACACCAATGTCCGCATGTTGCACTACATCCATCTACGGTGTACACCTACAGTACGTCCGCATGTTGCATTACAGCCACCCACAGTATACACCTACGTCCGCATGTTGCACTACATCCACCCACGGTGTACACCTATGTCCGCATGTTGCACTACATCCACCCACGGTGTACACCTACGTCCGCAAGTTGCATTACATCCACCAACTGTGTACACCTACGTCCGCATGTTGCCTGCATTTACTTTTCACCTTTGTTCTCGTCTCGTAAATTAACCATCTCCGGAGAAGCGGAGAAGTCTATTAAAACGATAAAAATGTCAAATGCTTATTTTTTTCTTTACACAATGTTTTTGTTATTAAATTAAAAATCTCATCACACACCATACAGCCCTACAAATTCTACATAGTTTTCTTTCCATAAGGCTTTGATACCGTGACGAAAAGGCATGCGAAGGTGAAACCTTCTCCTCCTCCCCAGCAAATTCCGAAAACCACACCTCACAGTAGAAGGGACTCATAGGTTGACGTTTATGTAGAAAAGCCTGAAGAAATATCTTTAAAATCTTTTATCAGACAACAGTGTTTGTTGTCTAATAAAAGTAAATTTACTTTGTCCCCATACTTCTTGCTCCCTATTCTGGCTATAGCCAATGCGTAGGGATGTTTATCATTCAGGCTATAAATATTAATACTTATTTGATTTTGAGTTTCTAACTGATCAAGGGAGTACCAAGAAATCTCTTTCCCTCGAGGAAACTTTATCAAAGCATTATATTTTTCCCATGAATCCACTCAACGCTGCATATCCCTCCATTTATTAAGGTTAGAAAATATCTTATGAGCAACCAAACACTGTATTATACAAGCATCTTTATCTATTCCTGTTATAGGTCGAGGATTAAATATCTGCTTCCTTCCCCTAACACCAGTGGGAAATTCTACATATGTACAACATTTTTAATTATATTTATTTCTAAATGTATGTAGTTTAAAATAAACCCACTCCCCTCAGTTTTAGAAAGTACATTTTCTGTGGTTTAATACGTACTGTTTCAGCTCCTCCAGTGTTTGTCCTATAGTGTTGTGAGTAATGAAAACTCGTGGAGTGTGAATATAGTGAGTTCTGGTTGTATCTTCCCCCTCTAAAACAGGTTCCCTTCTTAAAACAACTGCCAGCACTAAGTATATACCGACAGATGGTGCCTGCATCTGCCTCAATACATTTTGAATATGGCGACTGAAAAATGTAGCAAAATCTGTTAAGAATACTATTGGGTCTTGAGCGTACTCTTCCGCAGGAGTAAATCTGACCTCCTCTAAAAGGCCATTTAAAAAGGACCTTGAGGTTGATGTCATAGATGATGAAAGCGTATGTCCGTCGCCCCTACTTGTAGAGGCAATTGCACCATCATCATCATCAGTTGTTGTGTTTCCAGGGAGATGGGGTCGTCGTAACTGCTTAGAAGTCCCCCCTACTCCACCTGTGAACAGCGGTGTTTTTTTTTTTACATAAGTTTTGTCCCAGATAATTTCTATCTATTTTTCTATCTATTAGTAGCAGCCGTGGTTCAGTGGGTTAGAGCGCTCCGCTCTGGCCGAAGGGTCGGAGGATCGAATCCAACCAAGGGTCGTTGGTAGACATCAAGAAGGGCATCCGGTCATAAAATGCTACATGCTCCAGTCCAAAAGTCCTCTATCCAGAGGCAACGCCTTAGCCCTTCGGGGATACGTGGCGTAAAACCAAATTATTATTATTATTATATTTTCTATCTATTGCCAGAAGCCTTAATCCCGTAAGGGGTGGCCACAAACATATCGCAGCTGTCACCCAGACCCCAGCTCCCCCCCCCCCATATACCTCTCCACTCCATCCCCCATTTCATCCTTGATCTCCCCTCTCTCTCCTTTTCCACTCTTCCAAACTCATCAACCTAGTCTTGCAGCTCTTTGTCGTCACTTAATAACACAGTATCATCTACAAACAACAGTACAGGGAGTTTCCAAGCACTGCCCCCTCTCACTAGGGGCCCTCCAACATCCACTGCCCAACCTTGTATCTCTTTATTACCCCATCCATATACAGATTGAACAACCATGGAGACATGACACATCCTTGCTTCAGTCCAACCTTCAAATAAAAAAATTTATCTCAGTTCACTATCCACTTCCACAGCAGCTTGAGCACCCTCATACCTACTCTTCACGACCTACAGCAACTTCCCATGTATTTCCTAATGCTTCCCACGATCCTTGTTTATCCACCCTGACATATGCTTTCTCCCAAATCTATGAAGGTTGCACACAATGATACTGTGAAACAATTTAACAAGAAGAGCTACTCTTCGGTATTTATGATTACTCACCTTGTAAACAGGACTGCCTGTGATATCGCTCATAAAAAATATTAATAAATCGTCCACAACCTGGGCATTTTACACAGGTGTGGGCGGTTTTGATAATCTTCTTGCCACACTTCTCGCAGCGTGTCTCTTGACGTATCATGATGAAAAGGGGGGCCCTCACAGAGTTCATCGGTGGCTTTATGAATCCTGAGAGCCTTAGTTGCCAGCTGTGAGCTTCATAGGTCCTTTTGAGATATGGTAAGATTTTTACAGACGCACACACTCACGAAGGGAGATTACTGTTCTTAGCCATTTAATTTTGTTTAGTTATTTTTTTTCCAATCATGGAAAATATTAGTGGTCGTTAATTCAGCTGTGATATTGATTTTGATTATAGTAATAGGAAGAAAATAAATGCAAGAGAGAGAGAGAGACAGAAAGACAGTAATTATTTTTCCGGATAAATTTAATAATAATAATAATAGTAATAATAATAATAATAATAATAATAATAACAATAATAAAGGTATAAAATTCTAGCTGAAAGGTGATTTTGACTGTAAAAAGTAGGGAATAAGAAAAAGAAAGCAGGGAATAAGAAAAAGAAGAGAAAGAGATGGAGGAGAGACTTGTTTACTGAAATTTATGTTTCACAACTATCACAGAAGTGCCCCAAATGCTTTATTTATTTTCGCCAGGTGACAGCCTAAGTGACAAATGGTCAAAATCTGATTTAGTGAGGGGACAGGTGAGAGAGACGACTCGAGGTGCCTGGAACCACTGTCTGACTCTCTTCTTCTTCATTTCTGCAACATTCGCCGCCTTTCCTCTAACTTTCGCTCTGTTGAGCACCACCTCTCCTCCTCTAAACCTCACCTTCTTTTTCTAACGGAGACTCAGCTGTCTGAGGCAACTGACAGCAAACCCTTTTCTGTATCCTCCTACTTTCTCTATACTCATTTCAAAGCCAAAGGTGGCTGTTGTGTATATATACGCAACGACTTATCTTGCTCTCGTGTTCCTGAACTCGATTCTTCTGAATTCTCCACACTCTGGCTTCAGCTTTCCTGTCATTCTCTGACTAAATATATCTGTGCTGTTTACTTATCCCCTAATTCTACTGACTATCAAAAATTCTTCGACTATCTTACTTCTACAATGGAACACATTCTATCCATTTCTCCTTTCTCTGAAATCTCCATTCTTGGAGATTTCAATGTTCACCACCACCTTTGGCTCTCCTCTCCTTTCACGGATCCACCTGGTGAACAAGCCTACATCTTTTCTATCCTTAATGACCTAGAGCAGCTTGTACAGCACCCTACCCGTATCCCTGACCGCCTTGGAGAGAGCTCCAACATACTTGACCTCTTCCTCACAACTAATCCTTCTGCTTACTCTGTTAATCTTCTCTCTCCGTTGGGCTCCTCCGATCACAACCTTATTACCTTAACCTGTCCTATCACTCCGGTACGGCCTGTGGACCCTCCAGGGAAACGTCGTCTGTGGCATTTTGGAGCCGCGGACTGGGAGGCCCTCAGGCAGTACTTGTTTGATTTTCCCTGGAATGATTATTGCTTCCATGGCCGTGAGCCATCTGAGTGTGCCTTGCGCATTACGGAGGTTATTCTCTCGGGCATGGAAGCATACATTCCTTTCTCATATCCTTTGACTAACGCAAGAAAGCCTTGGTTTAATCACGCTTGTTCTAATGCTGTCCGCAACAAGGAGAGGGCCTACAAAAGGTACCGGAGCCAACCCACCCCTGAATCACATCATCTTTACGTTTCTGCCCGGAATCGTGCTAAGTCTGTTCTTCGCTCTACTAAAAATAATTTCATCCATACTAAATGCTCTCAACTCTCCAACTCGAATTCTTCCCGCTCCTTCTGGCACCTTGCCAAAAATCTTTCTAACAACTTTACCTCATCATCCTTCCCTCCTCTTTTCTACTCTGATGGTTCTGTAGCTATTTCTTCTACTGATAAAGCAGATCTCTTCGCACAGACTTTCTCCTCCAATTCCACCTTAGACGATTCCGGTGCTGTTCCTCCATCACTTCCCCCCTCTGACTTCCTCATGGCTGACATTAAAATTTCTTCAGTTGATGTATTTTCTGCCATCACTGGCCTTAGTACTAACAAGGCATATGGGCCTGATGGGGTCCCTCCTGTTGTCCTCAAGAACTGTGCTTCTGTGCTTACACCCTGCCTAGGCAAACTCTTTCGCCTTTGTCTGTCAACTTGTACCTTTCCTTCTTGCTGGAAGTTTGCTCTCATTCAGCCAGTCCCAAAGAAGGGTGACCACTCCCAACCCTCCAACTATCGTCCAATTGCTTTAACGTCCTGTATTTCAAATGTTTTCGAGTCAATTCTTAATAGAAAAATTTTAAGGCATCTTTCCTATCACAACCTTCTTTCCGATCGTCAGTATGAGTTCCGTCAGGGACGCTTCACTGGCGATCTTCTCACCTACCTTTCAGACTCCTGGTCATCCTCCTTTCGGGACTTTGGCGAAAGCTTTGCCATTGCACTTGACATCTCAAAGGCTTTCGATCGAGTCTGGCATAAATCTTTAATTTCCAAACTGCCCTCCTACGGTTTCTATCCTTCTATCTGTGCCTTCATCGCTAGCTTCCTTTCTGGTCGTTCTATAGCCGCTGTTGTAGACGGCCATCGTTCGTCTCCTAGATCTATCAACAGTTGTGTTCCTCAGGGCTCTGTCCTATCACCAACTCTCTTCCTTTTATTCATCAATGATCTTCTAAGCTGTACATCTAACCCTATCCACTCATACGCTGATGACTCCACCCTTCACCTTTCCATTCGGTTCCCGCAACGCCCATCTCAACAGTTACTTCAACAGGCAAGGGATGAGGCTATGGCACACCTAATGTCTGACTTGGCTCGTATCTCTGACTGGGGTAAAAATAATATGGTTGTTTTAATGCATCTAAGACTCAGTTCTTACACCTATCAACCCGTCAAAATCTTCCACAGGTATACCCACTAATGTTTAATAATATTCAGCTTAATCCTGCATCATCCTTGAACATGCTTGGGGTTTCATTTACTCGGGGCTTATCTTGGAAAGATCATATTACATCTCTTGTAAAATCTGCTTCCAAGAGATTGGGAGTGCTAAGCCGACTCCGCTCTTTCTTTACTCCTGCACAATTGTTGACTCTATACAGGGGTTTTATCTGCCCCTGTGTGGAGTACAACTCTCATGTGTGGGGAGGCTCCCCACATACAGCTCTTCTCAATAGGGTGGAGTCAAAGGCTTTTCGTCTCATTAACTCTCCTCCTCTTACTGACTCCCTTCAACCTCTGTCTCTTCGCCGCACTGTTGCATCTTTATCTCTTTTCTATCGCTACTTTAATGGTCACTGCTACTCTGAACTGTCTGCTTGCATTCCTCCACCTCTACGACGGGCGCGTAGCACCCGTCTAGCAGCAAACTCTCATCCCTTTTCTGTCCAGCTCTCTAATGCAAGAGTTAACCGTTACTCCCAGTCTTTTATTTATGCAACAGGTCAGCTCTGGAACTGTCTCCCTCTGTCTGTATTTCCTGCTGCCTATGATCTCCAGTCTTTCAAACGCAGTGTGTCCAGGCATCTCAAAATGATCGGATCTTGAATTTGGCTCTCTATTGTATTTTGTTTTTCTCTTGTAGGGAACTGTTACTGCGGGCTCATGGCCTTTGGTTCCTTCTTCCTCGCATAAAAAAAAAAAAAAAGTATAGCAGAGTGATAGTAGCTATCGGAAAAAAAAAAACAACATTAATGATTACTGTTTCACTGTTTTTTATTTGTCCTTTATGTGAAAAGACGTTTATTAAATCAGGTAATAATAGTGGTAATGGTGTGGGGAATAAGAAAAAATTAGTTAGAAAACAGAATGAAGAGAGAGAGGGACAGACAGCAATTACTTTTCCAGCAGTGATAAAATTTATTGATATTAGTCATAATAAAAGCAAATAAGATTCTAGCTGAAGGCTGATTTTGACTGTAAAAGCAGGGAATAAAAAAAAAGAAGAGAAAGAGATGGAGGAGAGGGTTTGTTTACTAAAATTTATCTTTCGCAGCTATCACAGAAGTGCCCCAAATAATTCATTTATTTTGGCCAGGTGACAGCCTAATTTACAAATGGTCAAAATGTGATAACCTAAAACCATTTACTGAGGGGGCAGGTGAGAGAGAAATGAGGATTCCAGTGTAGCTAAGTGTTAGTATAGGGAAAAAAAAAATAATGGTTACTGTTTCACTGTTTTTTATTTGTCCATTATATGAAAAGACGTTTTCTTAAAATCAGGTAATAATATGGTAATGGTGTGGAGAATAAGAAGAAATTAGTCAGAATACAGGATGAAGAGAGAGAGAGAGAGAGAGAGAGAGAGAGAGAGAGAGAGAGAGAGAGAGAGAGAGAGAGAATCTTTCGGTAGGTGAAAGTTTTTTTTTGCTGGAGGTTATTTTCTGCTCAGTTTATCTCCAACCGCCACGGGAAGCAGAAGTCAGTCCCCCAAACTGCATTTGATGCAGCAAGTTAATGAAATGAGAGTACCGTTAAGTCTTTGTTTTGTTGATTTTGAAAAGGCTTTTGATAGTGTTTCGAGAGAGTCTATGGGGAAGATCATGAGACATTATGGAATACCAGAGGAGTTTGTGAGGGTCATTATGAACATGCATGAGGACACATTTTGTAAAGTGATGGTTGATGGTTGTCTGAGTGATTCGTTTGAAGTCAAGTCCGGAGTAATTCAAGGTGGTGTTCTATCGCCTTTACTATTTATATTGGTCATTGATTACATTATGAAACGTGTTGGAACAGAAACCGGTGCAGGTATACTTTGGGGAGAGAACAGGAAACTTTTGGATTTAGATTATGCAGATGATATAGTTTTGATTTGTGATGGGCCAGAAGAGATGCAGAGAGTGTTGGACTGTTTGGTGAGTGAAGGTCGCAAGGTGGGTTTGGTTATTAATTGTGGAAAAACTGAAATAATCAATATGAATATGGAAAATGCGCAGGAATGTGTAATTGGAGGTATGGTTGTAAAGCAAGTTGATAGGTTTAAATATTTAGGTACTTATTTAGCCAAGGATGGTTCTTTGAACCTTGAATTCGAGGAAAGGTTAAAGAAGGCTAATCAGGCAATGAGAATGCTTAAAAATATTTGGAATAATAACAATTTCTCTGCGCATACAAAAATCAAACTTTATAAGGTAATGGTTAGGAGTATCTTAATTTATGGACACGAGTCTTGGTACAGCACAGTGACTATGGAAAATAAATTCTTGGTGTTTGAAAATAAAGCACTTAGAAGAATATTAGGAGTTAAGTGGTGGGAAAGGATACCAAATAGTAGAATTAGAGAAATAACGGGAGTGCAGCCGATCGATGAATATGTTAGATTCTCACGATGGAAGTGGCTAGGACATGTGTATAGGAGACAGGGAATAGTACGAGGTACACCAGGGTGGGTGGCACCTAGTAGGAGAGGTAGAGGAAGGCCAAAAGAGACGTGGGTGAGGACAATGAGACGGGAAGCTGGAGATGAGTGTTGGGGAGATCTTGAGGAGTTAGCACAAGATAGGATGTGGTGGTGTGAGTTCATCGAGGCCCTATGCATCCCCGAGGGTGCCACAGGAAATGATTGATTGATTGATATATATATATATATATATATATATATATATATATATATATATATATATATATATATATATATATATATATATATATTATTTATAAAGGGGGGGATGCTTATTACAAAGAGTCCAGCATTAGGCGTGCGTAGACCTGGGCAGGGGCTTGAAGTGGGGCTTGCCTGAAGGCATGCCCAGTAGTACCCAGAGGGGGGGGGGGGCAAACTCCACTTTAAACCCCTGCCCAGGAGTACGCATGCGTACTCCTGGGCACTTTTGTACTACTTGCATGTTATTTACATCACGTACAGTCCATTAAAAAAAACAAACGAGGTGAGGGGTCCGATGATATTCTTAATGATCAGTATAGCTCATGATGTCCCCAGGTTATTAATGTGTCATCACTTTAATGCACTTATATTAACACTACTGACTGGGAAATGTTAAGCAAGCGATACTGTATATATGGCATCCTTAACAAACCAATTTTATCAACGTATGGGAGAATCATGTGGGATTTTGCAGTTGCTATCGTTTATAGCATCAGTTTGTTCACGCCGACATACATATGTGCACCAATACCTTTTTAATCTACTGTACCTAAGTGCACCTAACCTACAGTATGTGTGTTTTATACTTACGTTTTGTGCATTGCAGTGAGAGCAGAACACGACTTACCTGTAAAAACTGTGTAATATTAACAACACGTAAACTATATGTGCAACAATAATAATAATAATAATAATGACGACGACGACGACGACGACGACGATGATGATGATGATGAAAGTAACAAGAAAACCATGAAATGATATTAAAATTAAAAAAAAAAAACTTTTGGGGGCATTTGCCAACGGGTTGCCAAGGGTATGGAGGGCAGCAGAACACAGAGGGGTGAGTAGACCTTCATGTAAATTTTGACTACTACTCAGAAAGTAGTGTTATGTACAGCACCAGGATTCACCGAAATACATTTAAACTCTTACCAGAAGTGTTATAACGAGAGGCCAAGGTACCGTGTGATAATTTTAAAAGGACCTATTTAATTTTACAATATCAGGTAGATATTTTGTTTGATTTTGCCTCACTACTCCATAAGTCCAACAGTGTGACATCGAAAACACCCCTGGTTTAAGCAATACATAATACTGTGTGAAATTCCCAAATACCAATATACTGTATAGTGTCCAGGTAATACCGGAGTGGCGACATGAGGTGGTGGAAAGTAGTTCCAGCAGTTGATGCAATACAAAAACAGGTGGGGGGGGAAGGGGGCTACTGGGCCACAGGTAAAAAAAAAAAAAAAAAAAGGAGTAGTCCACTACTTGAGCAGAACACACAAAGGAAGACAGGTAATGGAAGACACACTAATGGTCAACACATTACCATCCCAGGTTTCACCAAAATCAATCTTGCCTCTTTGGAGGATTATAATTAAAGACCGACAGACAGACAAACGACAAACATTACAAACCCAGTTTTCAGCTCATTCAAACTGTCCAGAATTATCTACAAACCAAGTTTAATTAAAATCCACCTTGTTATTTGGGAGGAATTACATGACAGACAGACAGACAAAAACATGCTGCATCTACCCAAATATTTCCCTCTCTTTCCCTCTAATTTAATATTTCATTCTCCTCTCCCCCTGCATGCTCGTGTATGGTTCTGTCTCTCAGCCCTTCATACAGTCTTTTATACATAATTTTTTTTTCTCTCTCTCTAATTCTCTCATTAGTAGGGTAATAGTCTCACACACTTTATTTGTCATTTCCCTATATTATTTTTCCCCAGGCCATTATTCTTTTTTTGTCTTTCTTTTCCTTTATCCTCTCGCTCATTCTGTCTCTTCTGTTGTTTGCCTTTTTTTTCGTTAATTCATTTCGCCTTCCTGAATCTCATTAGTATGGTTATTTTCTTGTACTTTTTACTTATGCCAACGCCAGACGATTATATTTAGATAAAACAAGATCTCTATTAATCCCTTGAGCATGACAACGTCCGGCGAGTGTTTGGTTAATGGGAAATATGATTCTCAAACAGTTATCAGATTTCAATGGAATCAGGTGGACAGGTGTGTGGTGGGTCAAGGAAGTGTTTATTAGATATTGAGGTGGATCCGGATCCGTATTATTTCATAAGAGTTTTTGACGCCGGGGGGGATATGCGCTCTCTAGTATAGTGTAAGTGGGCAGACTAAGACAGAACTGACTGATTATGTGAAATGGTAAAAGTTCTCGCCCAGAAGGTAAGAGGATTACTCGTATAGCAGAAATTCACATATTTTCTGGGCGTTGGCAGCGGTATGCACTCTCTGAAAGTTTTTAGTTTTAGGCTACTCCTGCTAGAGTCACACGATATTTTCAGCTTAGAAATCTCTCACAGTGAAAAAGGTAAATCGCTAAATAATCTATCTTTTTGTATTTTTCCTTTTTATCTTCCCTGCTGTCATTCCAGTTTTCCTGTATTTTCTTCTCATTTTCCCTTCAGATGCATGATTGTTATCTTTCCTTTGTTCCCTGGCCATCTTCTTCATTTACTTTCTCCTTGCCTGTCATATAATATCCCACTCCCTCTTTTTTGCCTTCCTGTTTATGCGTCCATCCACTTCTCCATTTTCTTCCTTCACCTTCCGTGTTATTCCATAGTCATGCATCCTCATTTTCTTAACCTTCTTCACTTTTCCTCTCTTTCTTGTCGTCTTTCCCTTCTCCTCATCATTCTCTCTCTCCCCTCCTCTTCTTTTTCTCCTGTGCTCTTTACCAACATCTTCACCATCTTTCCCCTTTAATCCTTTAATACTGTGACGTCTTTAATATTGTCTTCTTGCTATTTTCACGACACGTTTGGGAGGTACAGGAAAAGGAAAGACGATATGGGAAACTTTGGAAAAATGGAGTAATGAAAGAGAGTTAAAAGAGAAAAAGATATGTATATTTGGGAAATGACCAGAAATGAATGAGTTTAGGAAGGCAAAAGGAGGAAAGAGAGTATGGGGAAACAATGGAAAGGACAGGTAATGAAAAAGCGCTTGAAATGTTTGAGAAAGGAAGGAGTAATGGTCGAGAGTATTGATAAGAAGAGGGAGGAGAGTATGGGAAAGAGGGATATGTTATGAGAGAGAGAGAGAGAGAGAGAGAGAGAGAGAGAGAGAGAGAGAGAGAGAGAGAGAGAGAGAGAGAGAGAGAGAGAGAGAGAGAGAGAGAGAGAGAGAGAGAGAGAGAGAGAGAGAGAGAGAGAGAGAGAGAGAGAGAGAGAGAGAGAGAGAGAGAGAGAATGTCATGGGAGCTACCAGGCTACTTATATCACAAGAGTCGGGTGGTGGGGTGGGCTCATCACTGTTCTGGGACAAAGACAAACTTTTGATTCCATTCCTCTCGACTCCCTATACTTATGTTCTACGACCCACATTCAAACTACCAGGAGAAATATAAGAAAGTAAGAAAATAAGGAAGGAAGGAAGGAGGAAAAATGCAAGAAAGGAGGAAAAAAGGAAGAAATAAGGGAAAAAGGGAGGACGGAAGGAAGTTGCAAAAAAAATATTAGCCAGTTCAGTACTATGACAATTTTTTAATTATATATTCTGTTGTCCACCAACCAGTTTTAATATAATATGGGGAATCTTTCAGAAACGGATCGGGTTATATGTGAAAATTTCAATATCCATTTGGGTACGAGAGCTTTTCTAAAACCGAGGAACATCGCCTGCAATGAACTGGAGTAAACCAAAATAATGTATCATACAGAAGAGATAAAAATGGGGTAGGTATGAATGCTGGATGAGTAGGACGATTGACTGAAAATGGTGACGAAAATAGATGATTATATCAATGAAAACTGATCAGGAAAAAAAAAAAAAAAACTAAGAAAATGCATGAGGAAAACGACAATGAAAACTGCTGAGGTAATTGACAATAAATAGAGGAAAACTTCAAACTGATGGGGAAATTTGCCCAAAAAAAAAAAAAAAAAAAAAGAGGGAAAGACTGATAATTCATGCAGAATGCGACAGAAAATGGTGGTAAAAACAAAGGAAACACAGTAAATAACCAAAAAATGAGATGGGGGAAATGACACAAAAGAGATAGGGGAAAAAAATTACAATGAAGGTAGATGAGGAAAAGGGAAAATGACAAAGAAAAAATATATAGAGCAATCGACGATGAACACAGATGAGGAACTGAAAAGGATGATACATGAGAGGAAACTGAGTGTCTGTAATGGAATAGGTAGATGGAGAAAACCGCGTGACTGAAAAAGAAAGGAGAAGGAAACTGAGCATTTCAGAACCTTGGAGCGATGTGGGTATTACGGCAAAGAGCTGGAGAACGATGATCGAGGAACTACTGGGATGCTGAGTGATGGGGGAAATTAGAAAACCAATAGCACACATCATGAAGATTCTGAGACAGACAGACAGACAGACAGACATACAGACAGACAGACAGAGAAAAAAATAATTATGTGATCAAATTAGGAGAATGCAAACAGTTATGTTATTATGGATCTCCTATATTAAGGAACCAAAATTAATCACTCAATGAATATATATATATATATATATATATATATATATATATATATATATATATATATATATATATATATATATATATATATATATATATATATATTCTTACATAGCCTATGATTTCATCATCCTTTGGGTAATTCTAACGTACAGTATGCTACATGTTTGATCACGAGCATGTTCTACCTCACTCCCCCCTTCTACCCTTATAGCAGAGTAAGTCGTTCTTTCTGTTGTTCAGAGCAGGATTGTCAACTCTTTGTCCCCTATGGCTTCATTTGCGCGTCCTTCTTACAAGTTGTATCAAGCTCTGCCGGCCCCTATATAATGAGCTCAGTCTCTACATTAATTGCCACTTAGATCTACTCCTCATTTTGTTCACATCTCTCTCCTCCCCTGTACTGTACAGTTGTTATTATTGTGAGTGCTCAGGAAGTCTCCAACCATCTAGCAGCTGTGTAATTTGAGTATCAGTGTTATTACATTTTTTTTCTTGTACTGTATAGCATAAGGTGTTCATTCGTAGGCCTAGTTAGGTTTTTGTGATTCATGTGTTTTTGGTGTCAGCCAGTAGTAATAATATTTTGTATCTGTAATAATATATCTTGCATTCACTGAGCATTATCCGGTTTTCTCATTTTATCAGGGCTGACTTAGATAAATTTACTCTTGCTAATTTCGTGTTAATAGAGGCTATTGCAGTTAACCATATATTTAACCTGTTTTTTGCCATTACATTATCCTTATGAGTCCTGAATGTTTAGTTGTTAGTTTGAGCATTAAACTTTAACTTGTAATTTTACCTAACTCTTTTGTTTTCAACCTGGAACTTTGCGGGACAGTAGTGATTTTTAGCATTCTCACTTAAAGTGTACATTATCTTTCTCTGTTCCGTAACAGTATGTATATACATATATATATATATATATATATATATATATATATATATATATATATATATATATATATATATATATATATGAGGGTGTTGTGGTACCGACTGCGTTATATGGGGCTGAAACATGGAATATGGGTGTAGCAGGGAGGAAAAGTTTAAATTGCCCTTGGCAATGAAATTACCATATTGGGTGATTTTAACATACACAATGTTGAATGGTTATTGCATTCTGCCCGGACTGACGACGCTGGTCTAGAGTGCGAGCTGTTTGCGGAATCGTTTAATCTCACCCAGTTGGTAAAGCAACCAACCAGAATACCTGATTATCCTGACCATAATGCCCATCTCTTGGATATATTCTTGACAAATAATCCAGATCAATACAGGATAGAGGTACTGTCACCACTTGGATCCTCTGACCACAATCTCATCAAAGCCTCATTAGTTAACCCTCCTACACCTCTCCATTCTGAACCTGTCAGGGTGACCCGATGGCACTTTGACAGGGCAGACTGGGATGGATTTAGAAATTATCTTGCTGATGTTCCATGGCAGTCTTTCTTCTCTAGTGATCCCAATTCTACCCAGTCCCAAATTTGCGACTTAATACTAGCTGGTATGGATTTATTCATACCAAGTCAACAATTCACTAAAAGATCAAACTCTCCAAAATGGTTTGATGGCAATTGTGCCAGAGCAACAGCCCAAAAGTCATTAGCATATAACTCTTACTTAAAATCAAAAACATCTGAATCACTCTCCCAATTTAAAATTGCTAGAAATTATGCAAAAGCTGTATTAAATCTATCTAAATCAAACTTTCTTCAAAAGCAAGCATCAAAACTACTTAACAACCCTAATGACAATAGTAATATTCTGGTCAACTCTTAATTGTTTCAATAATAACTTTAACAAGTCATCTTCCATTCCCCCACTAAAATCTTCAGATGGCAATATTACAAATGACCCACGTGGGAAAGCAGATATCTTTGCTAGTACCTTTGCCAGAAATTCTACCATAGATGATACCAGCCAGAATGTCTCAGTACTGGAACTTGACTCTCCCGAAATTGCCCCACTTAAAATACAGACAAGATACGTAAAATCCATCCTAGACAATTTACCTACCAACAAAGCTCCAGGCCCAGATGGAATTCCGCCAGTTGTTTTGAAAAAGTGTTCCCCTGAACTTGCCTCTGTCATAGCTAAATTATTCAGACTATGCATACGTACTTCTTTATTCCCAAATTCATGGAAAGAAGCCAATATCCACCCAGTTCCGAAGAAAGGGAGTTCGTCTGACCCCTCCAATTACAGACCTATAGCTGTCACATCTTCTCTTGGTAAGGTATTTGAAACTTTAATTAATAAGCATATTGTTAAACATCTTGAATCCAACAACTTAATTAGTGATAGACAATACGGTTTTCGCCACGAAAGATCCACCATTGACATATTCAATCTCTTAACTCATACCATCCATCAATTAATTGATCTTTTGGAGAAACTCATGCAGTAGCTCTTGATATCTCTAAAGCTTTCGATAGAGTATGGCACCGTTCCCTGCTGTCCAAACTCCCTTGCTATGGACTAACGTCTTTTGTTCCTTTGATTTCTTCTTATCTTAGTGACAGGAAAATAAGAGTAAAAGTAGGTGATGTATATTCGAATTTCCACTCAATTAACGCCGGCGTGCTGCAGGGATCAGTTCTGGCGCCAACTCTATTTCTGGTTCATATTAATGATCTCTTATCTGTCACTCACAATCCCATTCACTCAAATGCAGCTGACTCAACACTACATAGTTCATTCACACTCAGACATCCATTTACAAAGTCTAATATCTCTACCTCTCAACTCAGTACAGCCATCTCCATAAATCAAGATCTATCTACAATCAGTGAATGGGGACAAAACAACCTTGTCTCTTTTAATGCTAGTAAAACTAAATATATACAGTTTACTAATAGACAGATATTGCCAGATTCGTACATTACCTTCAGTGCTACTAATATTCCCATTTCCAAAAGTACTGAAATTCTTGGTGTCTCACTTAACAGTGCCCTCAGCTGGACCTCTCATGTCAGATCACTTGCTAAAACTGCCTCAAAGAAACTTGGATTATTGTACAGAGTCCGTAACTTCTTCGCCGATGAGCAGTTGGCTATAGTTTATAAGAGTCATGTGCGCTCTCAGTTTGAATATTGCTCACCCTTGTGGAATGGTTGTGGAGAGGTTGCATTAAGACAACTAGACAAAATTCAGAATAAAGCTGTTAGAATCATTAACAACCCTGCCATTACATATAAACTACCTCCCCTGCAAGTAAGAAGGAATGTCGCCTTCCTTGCATTATTTTACAGATATTTTTGGCAAATGCTTAGACGAAGTTGCGTCCATGGTGCCACCTCTCCATGCCTTCCCTCGTGCTACAAGGGCATCTGGTAGTGCTCATGACTGGAATGTCACTCAACCATATTGCAGAACTTCTGCCTATCAGAATTCTTTCATTCCCCGAACTGCATCTCTCTGGAACTCGCTTCCCCAGAGTTGTTTTCCTCCAAATTTCAAACCACAACTGTTCAAGTCTGTTACAGATATTTTATGAACAGAGGACACCAGTAATCTGGTGTATGGATTATTTTTTTTTACCCATTTGTTTTTCCTTCCTCCGTTCTGTTAATTATAAAAAAAAATGTGTGGAGTGACGCGTATGGATCGAGTGAGAAATGACGAAGTGCGAAGGAGAACTGGAATTGTGCGGGAGATGGCAGATCGAGTTGAACAGAGGGTGTTGCGATGGTCTGGGCATATGGATGGAATGGATAATGAGCGATTGGTGAAAAAGATAACTAGGTCTGATGTGAGAGGTGTAAGGTTGAGAGGACGACCACAAATTGGATGGATGGACAGTGTGAAGAGAGCGTTGGATGCGAGAGGGATGTCTGTTGAGCAAGGAAGAGTGGCTGTGCATGATAAAAATGAATGGAGAAAAACTGTGAATGAATAAATGATGATGCAGCCCTGAGGGGATATTCTCCTGCATTTGTCTGATCAGCTGATCAGGTCAGGTGCCGGCACGGGGATGGGTCTATTATGATGTGGCAGGGGTAAACCAGCTCTGCTGTCGGGCCCTGATGCTGATGTCACTGATTGCACTGCTCAGATGACCCTAGTGCGGTGTGGTGCAGTGAGGATCTGTCCCTTCTCCCCTTTGGGGCTAAGATGCGAATGAATGTGTTTGAGAGGATGAGTAAATGGGGAGTGTGTCGTCCTGTCTCGGCTACCTCCCTTTCCCTTGGGGAAGCAGCCTAGTATATAGACAGATAGATATATCATCATCAACATTTCTGACTTCCTTTCCCACCCTAGGACAGGGTGTGGAGTAGCAATGTCCAGACAGCCATAATTTACTCAGTCCAATGGACCACGCTTCCATTCATTCATCATTCAAGCCCCCGGAATCCTGGCTTTATCGGATACGCCAAAAACATTCACCACATTCTGTTGAGAAGCTGAGGATCAAAGGAATGGCAGATGATTACAGGACCGACGTAGAGAAGTTAGAATTACTGAACTGGAATGAAATGGATCTTGACAGCCAGTGGAATGCATACAAGGATTGCTTAGTTAGGAATGCTAAAGCTGTGGGTGGTGTGGCAAGAGTAACAACAAAGAAGAAAGGTACGGCATGGTGTGATGAGGAGGTAAAGAGAGCGGTAGAGGAAAAGAGGAAGAAGTGGCTAAAGTGGTTACAGAACAGGGGTTCATTTGAAGTAAGTACTGAGTATATTGAGAGCAAGAAGCACGTAAAGAGACTAGTGAAGAGGAAAAGGAAGGAGATAAATGAGAATCTAGAAAGAAAAATGAATGCGAACTACTCTGAAAATAGGAAGTTATTCTGGAAAGAAATGCGGACATGTAGAAGTGAAAGCGAAAAGAAATGTGATGGTGTGAAGGATGTAGGTGGTAGATTATTAACCCATGGAGATGAAGTAAGGACCAGATGGTAAGAATATTTTGAAAGTCTGATGAATGGGAATAGAGAAAGTAGAGCGACTGTAAACATGATTGGTTTGGGGGTGTGCAAAGAAGGACTGCAGTACAAGGAGACGTAACAGTCGCACAGGTGAAGTGCTGTGAAACGGCTGAAAAATAGGAAAGCAGCTGGGGTTGATGAGGTGTATGCAGAGATGCTTAAGTGTAGTGGAGAGAGTGGAATGAACTGCTTGTTGGAGATATGTAAGAAGGCAAGGATGAGTGAAACTGTACCTGCAGAGTGGAAGAAGGCTGTGATTGTACCCCTGTACAAAAATAACGGTGAGCGAGATGAGTGCAAGAATTATCGTAGCATAAGTTTATTGAGTGTGGTAGGGAAGGCATATGGAAGAATTATTATAGAGAAAGTAAGAGAGATTTCAGAAGTCCTAGTGAGTGATGAACAAGGTGGCTTTAGGAGTGGCGGGGATGTGTGGACTAAATATTTGCAGTGAGACAGATAGTAGAGAGGCTTGTGAGAAGGACCATAAGGTGTTTATGGCATTCATGGATCTGGAAAAAGCATATGGCAAAGTGTACAGAGAAGGATTGTGGAAAGTGTTGCGCATGTACGGTGTAGATGGTAAGCTGCTAGGTGCCGTCAAGAGTTTTTATGAAGGTAGTGAAGCATGTATATATATATATATATATATATATATATATATATATATATATATATATATATATATATATATATATATATATATATAGGGTTAATGGGCATCTAAGTGAATGGTTCACGATCGGTGTGGGTGTGCGATAAGGTTGTGATGTCCACATGGTTGTTCAATATATATATGGATGTGGTGATGAGAGAAGTAAAAACACGAGTAACGGAGAGAAGGATGGTGTTGGTAATGAATGGTGATGGATGGAATATCTCAAATTTGTTGTATGCTTCTCTAGTGATCCCAATTCTACCCAGTCCCACATTTGCGACTTAATACTAGCTGGTATGGATTTATTCATACCAAGTCAACAATTCACGTAAAATGTACATTATCTTTCTCTGTTCCGTAACATAAATTTGGCGACCTCTTATCAGGATATTCAGGATATTATCATAAGGATATTGCTTGATATTTTGTGACTGTGATTTATTCATGATGTCTACTATTACTACTCTTGATGAAGCCAAAGATTTTTTGTCAAATATGCAAACAGTGTGTGATGTAGAAAACAGAACAAAGAATGAACTTAAGCTTGTTGCTCAACAGTTGGGAATTGCAGTTCACTCTCATCATTCTAAAGATCAAATTGTTGGCATGATTAATAAAAGCTTGTTTAATGTAACTCCTCCAGATGAGCAAACGCAGATTGAAATAGCTAAGTTACAGCTAGCACTGCAGGAGGCTCGTGTTAAGGAGGCTGAGTTTCAGGCACGTGCTAAGGAGGCTGAGTCTCAGGCTAAGGAGGCTGAGTCTCAGGCTCGTATTCAGGAGGCACAAATTGAACTTGCTAGGATTCAGGCAGACCATGAGTATCGCATGAAACAAGGTGGAACTGGATCATCTAGCTCTGATGATTTTGATATGGCTAAAAATGTTAAACTTGTCCCTCCTTTTAATGAATCTGATTTAACAAAGTATTTTCAGTTGTTTGAGAGGGTAGCTACAGGTTTTAATTGGCCCAAAAAGTATTGGCCAGTACTCCTTCAAACTGTTCTCACCGGTAAAGCTCAAGTAACTTATGCATCTTTGCCTCAGGATCAATCTGATAATTATGATGTAGTTAAGAGCTTGATTCTTAAGGCCTATGAGCTTGTTCCTGAAGCCTATAGAGTAAAATTTAGGACAACTTATAAGCAAGATAAGCAATCCCATGTTGAGTATGCAAAAATCAAAGAAGATCTGTTAGAGCAGTGGTTAAATTCTAAGAATGTGGATTCTGATTTTGGTAAATTTAAGCAGATGATTTTGCTGGAGGACTTCAAAAGGGGTATTAATAAAGATGTAAGCCTATATCTTGATGAGAAAAGAATAGATAATTTGTCTGATGCTGCAGTTTTAGCTGATGAATATGTTCTCACTCACAAGAGATATTCTAAAAAAAAAGGAAAGCTGAGAGTAAGTACGTTGCCTCTACTCAGAGTACAGGTAACAGGAAAGAGAATAAAGATGATGTTTCTCAGGAAGTAAATACCAGCTTCACCTCTAGATTTCAGAAAAGTAAATGTACTTATTGTAGTAAGCTTGGTCATATTACGGAGAAATGTTTCAGGAGACAGCGTGATGTGAACAAAACGGAGTCTTTAAATATTCAGTTAATTGGTCTAGTGTCCATCCTTGAGAGTTCCCAGAATTCTTTAACTGAGTTAACTGAACCTGCTTTGAGGGGTAAATTAAATTCTCATGATGAAGCTCCTCTTTTGAGCAGTAACGTGGGTGACACTCTCAAGAGTTCATGTGCTAATTTCCTGTCTGATGGTTTTGTCAGTCCTCTGGACAGTAATGATAGGAAATCAGTTAAAATATATCGTGATACAGGTGCTTGCCAATCCCTTATGCTGACCAGTGTTCTAGGCTCTAATGTTAATTCCTCTGATGAAACTGTAATCTTACAAGGTGTAGGGAATAATTACTTCTCTGTCCCTCTGTGCAGAGTGAATTTAGAGTCTGGTTTTGTTAATGGTTCCGTTATGGTTGGGTTGGTTGAGACACTTCCAATGTCAGGTGTAACTTTCTTACTTGGAAATGATACTGGTGGAAGTCAAGTGTGTCCAGCTCCTCAGTTGTCTAGTGAGCCAGTGGCTTCCGCCCAGGATTGTGATGTCCCTGATGTGTTCTCTGCATGTGCTGTCACTTGGGCTAAGTCTAAAGTTACTGGTGACTTAGAGGATAATGATGATGATGATGTTATCCTAGCTGACACTTTTCTTGCTAATTTGGACCACTCACCAATGAGGCAGTACCCCGTAGTGTTGATAATTTGTCTCGTCAAGAGTTGGTTGAGTTGCAGGTTGCTGACCCTGAGTTGAAAGGTCTAGCTAACTCTGCTTGCAGTGAGGAAGAGTCAGCTGGCGCTTCTACTTGTTATTATATAAAGTCAGGAGTACTTATGAGGAAGTGGAGACCCCCAACAGCATCAGCCGACTGTGAATGGGAGGTTGTACATCAAATTGTCATCCCTCGTGTTTGTAGGCAGGATATCATTAGAGTGGCTCATGATTCCAGTTTGGCAGGACACCTTGGAGTGAGGAAGACTGTGGCACGTATTTTGAAACACTTCTACTGGCGGGGTATCTTCAGGGATGTTTCCTGGTATTGTAAGTCTTGTCACACCTGTCAAGTTGTGGGGAAGTGTAATCAGACCGAAAAGGTTGCACCTCTAGTTCCCATTCCTCCTTTTGAGGCGCCATTCACTCGTGTGTTGGTGGATATTGTGGGCCCTCTTCCTAAGACTTCTTCAGGATTTTCTTATGTGTTGACCCTGGTTGATATGGCTACTCGTTATCCTGAAGCCATTCCACCTAGAAATATCTCAGCAAAGAACGTGGTTAAGGAAATGCTAGGGTTCTTCACAAAGTTTGGTCTACCCAAATAGGTACAGTCAGACTGGGGAAGTAATTTCATGTCAAATGTTTTCAAGCAGTCTCTGAAAGAGTTGGGCATCACCCAGATCACGTCTTCAGCTTACCATCCCCAGACCCAAGGAGCGTTGGAGAGATATCATCAAACACTCAAATCGATGCTCAAGAAATACTGTTTGGAACATCAGAAAGACTGGGATAAAGGTCTTCCATTCGTTGTATTTGCCGCAAGAGAATCTCCAAATGAATCACTGGGCTTCTCACCCTTTGAACTACTGTTTGGCCATGAAGTAAGAGGACCCCTTAAGCTACTCAAGGAATGCTGGCTGTCGGAGGAAGATGACGTCAACCTGCTGGAGTATGTGATGAAGTTCAAAGAACGGCTGTGCACTGCTTTACAGCTGGCGAGAGAGAATTTAGGAGCTGCTCAGGAGAAGTTGAAGACTTGGTATGATAAGAAGTCCAGGTTACGCCACTTTCAGCCAGATCAGGTTTTGATTCTGGTACCGGTGCATGGGCAACCTCTTCAAGCCAAGTTTAGTGGTCCTTATTTCTTGGAGAAGAAACTCAGTGATGTCAACTATGTCATCGCCACACCAGATCGTAGAAAGAACAAGCAACTTTGTCACATCAACATGCTAAAGTTATATCACAGGCAGGATGAAAATAACCCAGTCTGCACTGTAGCTGTTCCACCCGAGTCTGCAAGTGAAGTTCTCCCATGCAGCATGAGCCTGAGTGATAGTCTGGGGAAGAATCCTGATATCATGAATGATCTCCAGACTAAGCTTTCTCATCTACCTCCCGAGGAAAGGCAGGAGTTTTCGGCATTACTGCAGGAGTACCCGCAAGTGTTCCGTGCCACTCCAGGAAGAACCACTGTGTTGATGCATGATGTCGATGTTGGAGACGCAAAGCCAATTAAACTGCCTCCTTTCTGTGTGAACCCAATGAAAGTTCCTCTCATCCAGAAGGAGCTTGGCTACCTGTTGGACCACAAGATGATTGAGCCCTGTCAGAGCGAGTGGAGTTCTCCTGTCACTCTAGTCCCTAAGCCAGGTGGGTCACAGCGGCTTTGCATCGACTACAGACGTGTTAATCAGATAACCAAAACAGACACTTACCCTCTCCCTCGCGTGGAAGATTGCATAGACAAGATCGGAAAGGCTAGGTACATAAGTAAGTTTGATTTGTTAAAGGGATACTGGCAAGTACCTATGACTGAACGTGCTAGGGAGATCTCATGTTTTGTAACACTAGGAAAGACTTTTGCATGTTCTGTATTGCCATATGGTATGAAGAATGCACCAGCCACTTTTCAGAAGCTCATGAATGTTGTAACAGAGGGTTTGGCAGGGTGTGTTGTTTATATTGATGATGTCCCGTTGTATAAAGGCAAGGGTCATAAGTATGAATGTACTTGCTTTAGGGGTATAAGTCTGTTGAGTGTTGTAGGTAAGGTGTATGGTAGTGTTAATTATGAGAGTTAGAGAGGGTACAGAGGGAGTGATTGGTGATGAGCAGTGTGGCTTTAGGAGAGGGAGGGGATGCATTGATCAGGTGTTTGCTGTGAGACAAGTGTGTGAAAAGTATTTAGCAAAAGGCAAGGATGTGTTTTGGGCATTTAAGGATTTAGAGAAAGCATATGATAGAATTGATAGGGAGGCTTTGTGGAGTGTTTTAAGATTGCATGGACTTGATGGTAGGTTACTAAAAGGGGTGAAAAGTTTTTATGTAAATAGTAGAGCGCGTGTAAGAGTGGGAAATGCTGTGAGTGATTGGTTTCCCGTGAGAGTGGGGCTGCGACAGGGATGTGTAATGTCGCCTTGGCTGTTTAATATTTACATGGATGGTGTTGTAAGGGAGGTGAATGCATGAGTTTTAGGTGGTCTGAGTCTGGTAAATGTTGATAGTGGAGAGTGGAATCTGAAGCAGCTGCTGTTTGCAGATGATACTGCACTGGTGACTGATTCAGAGGAGAGATTGAGACAGTTGGTAGAGGAGTTTGGAAAGGTGTGTGAAAGGAGGAAATTGAAAGTAAATGAGAATAAGAGTAAAGTGATGAAGTGTACGAGGTTGATAGATGGTAGGGGGATGAATATAGTTTTGAATGGTGAGTTGCTTGAGGAAGTAGATTGTTTTAAATAACTAGGGTCACATGTTGCTGTGGATGGAAGAATAGATGCAGAAGTGAAGTTTAGAATAAATGAAGTAGGAAAGGTGCTGGGAGGAATGAAAAAAGTTTTTAAATGTCGTTCGCTTAAAATGGATGTAAAGAGAAGGCTGTATGAGGGTGTTGTGGTACCGACTGCATTATATGGGGCTGAAACATGGAATATGGGTGTTGCAGAGAGGAAAAGTTTGAATGTAATGGAGATGAGGTGTCTGAGGAGTATGTGTGGAGTGACGCATATGGATCGGGTGCGAAATGATGAAGTGCGAAGGAGAACTGGAGTTGTTTGGGAGATGGCTGGTAGAGTTGAGCAGAGGGTGTTGCAATGGTTTGGGCATATAGAGAGAATGGATAATGAGCAATTGGTGAAAAAGATAACTAGATCTGATGTGAGAGGTGTAAGGCTGAGAGGAAGACCACGAATAGGATGGATGAACAGTGTGAAGAGAGCACTGGATGCGAGAGGGATGTCTGTTGAGGAAGGAAGAGTGGTTGTGTGTGACAGAAATAAATGGAGAGAAATTGTGAATAAGTGATGACGCAGCCCTGAGGGGATATTCTCCCACATTTGGTATGATCAGCTAGTCAGGTCAGGTGCGGGGAAGGGGATGGGTCTGTTATGATGTGGCAGGGGTAAACCAGTTCTGCTGTTGGGCCCTGCTGCGGATGTCACTGATTGCATTGCGCAGTTGACCCTTGTGCGGTGTGGTGCGGTGAGGATCTGTCCATTCTCCCCTTTGGGGCCAAGATGCGAATGAATGTGTTTGAATGGATGAGTAAATGGAGAGTGTGTTGTCCTGTCTCGGCTACCTCCCTTTCCTTGGGGGAAGCAGCCTAGGTATATAGATAGATAGAGATTAATCTTCAGTGACAGCTGGAAAGATCACCTATGCCATGTCAGCAAATTTCTTGAGCGTTTGGTTCAGGCTAATCTTGTAGCTAATTTATCAAAGTGTGAGTTTGGTCAAGCTAAAGTTCAGTACCTTGGGTACGTAATTGGTGATGGACATGTTGCACCACCAGGAGCTAAGGTTCAGGTTATAAGTGATCTTCCCAGACCTAAAAGTAGGAAAGAGCTACAAAGATTTTTGGGAATAGTAGGTTATTACAGGAGATTTGTTCTTAACTTTTCAATTCTTGTATCACCACTTACAGACCTATTGAAAAAGGGAGTTAAATTTGTCTGGACCGATAACTGTGAATCCTCTTTCAGCAAACTTAACGCTATCCTATTAAGTCAGCCAGTGCTCGCTACTCAAAATTTTGCTAAGCCTTTTAAGATGGCTGTTGATGCAAGTGATACAGGAGCTGGGGCTGTTTTGCTGCAAGAGGATGATCAGGGTATTGAACACCCTGTATCTTATTACAGTAAGAAGTTCACTCCACCTCAAAAGAACTACTCAACTATTGAGAAAGAGCTTTTGGCCTTGATTTTGGGTTTACAGCATTTTTCATTTTATTTGTTTTCTGGTTTTGACAGCATAGTCATTTATACCGATCATAACCCACTGAAATTCCTTAGTAAGTTTAAAGATAAAAA